>NW_023270374.1:35603786-35625425 GCF_011800145.1 Mirounga leonina | reverse complement strand
CACTGCACAATTTGGTTGGTTTCCTCATCTGTGAAGTGAGAGAACTGGTGGGCTGTCTTCATGGTTTCAGCACATGCTCTGTGTCTCTGTCTGGCTTGTGCCTAATCCCCATGCCTCTTCTCATGCCACATAGGCACCTTCCTCTCCATAGTTCCACCTTTTCCTGTAGGAATGTAGCTCCTGCTGCTTCTCTCTCTCTCTCTCTCTCTTTGGAGGAGAAGACTTCATTGCCAATCAAAAGAGTCAAACATGTGTTCAAAGAAGCTGCAGCCACCTCTCCTTAGGAGGCCTTCCTGGGACTGAGGGTCAGGCAGGAGGCAAAGACTCCTGTTTTATGAGGTCACTTCCTCTGTGGCTTCAGAGAACTAGTCCTGGTCATCCATCCTGGGCCCTTCAAATCCTTCCTTCGCCTGCTCCCCTCAAATTATTTCCCTAGCTTTACCTGATATGTGCCTTTTCCAAGTTTAATTTTTTTTTCTTGAGAGAGAGATAGAGAGTCTTAAATAAGCTCCATACCCAGCTGGCTGTTTTGTGAGCACTGCCTGAAGAGTGGAGAATGTGAACTCCCCACTCTGGGGATGAGGGAGCTGGGTGACACCATTTCCCCTGCCCATCAACACTGACAGACTTCAGTGAGCAACACAGTGCCCCCAGTGGAAGCTGGAGTCAGTTATGCCAAGCCCTGCCTCCCTGCACCCTGCAGGTGCATTTTTACTAGGGCAAGTTAGCCTGAGAACCACACAGGGGCCTCTCCCCAGAAGACCAGCACAAACCCCTCACATCCACTGAGTCTGTTCATCAAGGACTGCAAAGCTTCAGCTCTAGGGGAAATAAGATCTAGCCTCTTAACAAGCAGACTAAAACACGCCTAGTTAAAACCTGCCACAGCATGGACAAGATCCAAACACCCCACTGCAGGCAAGGAGAAACTCTGCAGAGGATTAACCTGAGGGAAAGAACAGCCAAAACATAACAGCAGAGTGCACACCCTGAAACACTTCCTAAAGTGCCAGGCCCTGGATCCCTCCTCCTCCTCCTTCAAAGATTTTATTTATTTATTTGAGAGAGAGAGAGAGAGAAAGCACAAGAAGGGGGAGGGGCAGAGGGAGAAGCAGTCTCCCCACTGAGCAGGGGGCCTGATACGGGGCTCAATCCCAGGAACCTGGGATCATGACCTGAGCCGAAGGCAGATGCTTAACTGAGCCACCCAGTAGCCCCAGCACCTCTTAATATATCCATTACTCTCAGGGGCAGGAAATAAAACAAGTTCTCCTAACACAAAACACAGTGACCTAGACATAATGACAAGATGGAGGAATTCACCTCAAAAGAAAGAACAGGAAGAGGTCATGGCCAGAGATCTAATAAAAACAGATATAAACAATATTCCTGCACCAGAATTTAAAACAGCAATCATAAGGATGCTAGCTGGGCTTGAGAAAAGCATAGAGGACACTAGAGAATTCCTTTCTGCAGAGATAAGAGAACTAAAAACTAGTCAGCCGAAATAAAAAATACTATAACTGAGATGCAAAACTGACTGGATGCAATGACAAGGATGGATGAAGCAGAGGAACAAATAAGTGATACAGAAGATAAAATTATGGGAAATAATGAAGCTGAAGAGAAGAGGGAAAGAAATGTATTGGATCACAAATGTAGATTTAGGGAACTCAGCGGCTCCATAAAGCATAGTAGCATTCCTATCATAGGAATCCCAGAAGAAGAGAGGGTAAAAGGAGCAGAAGGTTTTTTTTGAGCAAATTATAGCTGGGGGTGCCTGGGTGGCTCAGTCGTTAAGTGTCTGACTTCGGCTCAGGTCATGATTCCAGGGTCCTGGGATTGAGCCCTGCATAGGGCTCCCTGCTCCATGGGGAGCCTGCTTCTCCCTCTCCCACTCCCCCTGCTTGTGTTCCCTCTCTCGCTCTGTCTCTGTTTGTCAAGTAAATAAATAAAATCTTTAAAAAAATTATAGCTGAAAACTTCCCTGATCAGGGGACAGAAACAGTCATCCAAATCCAGGAAGCACAGAGAACTCCCATCAAATTCAACAAATCCAGCCAACACCAAGACATATTGTAGTAAAATTTGCAAAATATAGGGATAAGGAAAGAATCCTGAAGATAGCAAGGGAAAAGAAATCCCTAACCTACAAGAAAAGAGAGAGAGAGGTTTGCAGCAGATTTGTCCACAGAAACGTGGCAGGCCAGAAGAGAGTGGCATGATATATTTAATGCGCTGAAGGGGAAAAATGTGCAGCCAAGAATACCTTATCCAGCAAGGCTGTCATTCAGAATAGAAGGAGAGATAAACAGCTTCCCAGACAAACAAAAACTAAAGGAGTTCGTGACCACCAAACCAGCCCTGCAAGAAATATTAAAGGGGACACCTTAAATGGGAAAGAAAGACGAAAAGCAACAAAGACTACATAGAATAATCTTCAGAAACAGCAACTTTACAGGTAATACATTGACACTAAACTCTTATCTATCAGTAATGACTCTGAATGTAAATGGACTAAATGTTCCAATTAAAAGACATACTGTATCAAAATAGATTAAAAAAAAAAAGACCCTTCTAAATGCTGCTTACAAGAGACTCATTTCAGACCTAAAGACACCTCCAGATTGAAAGTGAGGATATGGAAAACCATCTATCATGCTAATGGATGTCAAAAGAAATGTGGAGTAGCCATACTTTTATCAGACAAACTAGATTTTAAACCAAAGACTGTAATAAGAGATGAAGAAAGACATTATATCATAATTAAGGGATCTATCCAAAAGAAGATCTAATGATTGTAAATATTTATGCCCCCAATTTGGGAACACCCAAATATACAAATCTATTAATAACAAACATAAAGAAACTCATCGATAATAATACAATAATAGCAGGGAACTTTAATACCTCACTTAGAGCAATGGAACAGATCATCTAAGCAGAAAACCAACAAGGAAACAATGGTTTTGA
This sequence comes from Mirounga leonina, assembly GCF_011800145.1. Lineage (NCBI taxonomy): Eukaryota > Metazoa > Chordata > Mammalia > Carnivora > Phocidae > Mirounga > Mirounga leonina. The sequence goes on along the minus strand of NW_023270374.1, from coordinate 35,622,452 downwards.
ATGACATATTGGACTAGATAGACTTAACAGACATTCATAACATTTCATCCTAAAGCATCAGAATCCACACTCTTTTTGAATGCACATGGAACATTCTCCAGAACAGATCACATACTGGGTCACAAATCAGCCCTCAACAAATACAAACAGATTGAGATCATACCATGCATATTTTCAGACCACAATGCTATGACACTTGAAATCAACCACAAGAAAAATTTGGAAAGACCACAAATACATGGAGGTTAAAGAACATCCTACTAAAGAATGAATGAGTTAACCAGAAAATTAAAGAAGAAATAAAAAAAATACATGGAAGCAAATGAAAATGAAAACATGACAGTCCCAAACCTCTGGGATGTAGCAAAGGCAATCCTAAGAGGGAAGTATATACAGGCCTTCTTCAAGAAGCAAGAAAATTCTCAAATATACAACCTAACCTTACACCTAAAGGAGTGAGGAAATGAACAGCGAATAAAGCCAGCAGAGGAAGGGAAATAAGATTAGAACAGAAATAAAGATATAGAAACAAACAAACAAAAAAACCCCCAGTAGAATGGATTAATGAAGCTAAGAGCTGGTTCTTTGAACGAATTAATAAATTTGATAAACCCCTAGCCAGACTTATCAATAAGAAAAGAGAAAGGACCCAAATAAATAAAATCACAAATTAAAGAGGAGAGATCACAACCAACACCAAAGAAATACAATTATAAGAGAATATTATGAAAAATTATATGCCAACAAACTGGGCAATCTAGAAGAAATGGACAAATTCCTAGAAATGTATGAACTACCAAAACTGAAACAGGAAGAAATAGAAAATTTGAACAGACCCATAACAAGCAAGGAAATCGAATCAGTAATCAAAAATCTCCCAACAAACAAAAGTCCAGGCCTGGATGTCTTCCCAGGGGAATTCTACCAGGCATTTAAAGAAGAGTTAATACCTATTCTTCTCAAAGTGTTCCCAACAATAGAAATGGAAGGAAAACTTCCAAATTAATTCTATGAGGCCAGCATTACCTTGATTCCAAAACCAAACAAACATCCCACAAAAAAGGATAATTGCAGGTCAATATCCCTGATGAACATGTGTGCAAAAATTCTTACCAAGATAATAGCTAATAGGATCCAAGAGTACATTAAAAGGATTATTCACCAGGACCAAATGGGATTTATTCCTGGGATGCAGAGGTGGTTCAATATCCACAAATCAATCAATGTGATATGCCACATTAATAAAAGAAAGGACAAGAACCGTATGATCCTCTCAATAGATGCAGAAAAAGCATTTGACAAGATACAGCATTTGTTCTTAATGAAAACTCTCAGCAAGTAGCTATAGATGGAACATACCTCAACATCATAAAGGCCATATATGAAAGATCCACAGTGAATATCATCCTCAATGGAAAAAACTTAGAGTTTTCTTCTATAGTCAGGAACAAGACAGGGATGTCCACTCTCACCATTACTATTTCACATAGTACTAGAAGTCTTAGCCTCAGCAATCAGACAACAAAAAGAAATAAAAGGCATCCAAATCAGGAAGGAAGAAGTCAAACTTTCACTCTTTGCAGGTGACATGATACTCTATGTAGAAAACCCAAAAGACTCCATCAAAAAAATTGCTAGAACTGATACAGGAATTCAGCAAAGTTGCAGGATATAAAAACAATGCACAGAAATCTGTTGCATTTCTATTCACAATAGTGAAGCAGCAAAAAAAGAAATCAAGGAATGATCCCATTTACAAATGCACCAAAACCCATAAGATACCTAGGAATAAACCCTAACCAAAGAGGTAAAAGATCTGTACTCTGAAAATATAGAGCACTTATGAAAGAAATTGAAGAGGACACAAAGAAATGGGAAAACTTTCATGCTTACGTATTGGAAGAAAAAGCATTGTCAAAATATCTATACTACCCAAAGCAATGTACACATTCAATGCAATCCCTATCAAAATACCACCAGCATTTTTCACAGAGCTAGAACAAATAATCCTAAAATTTGTATGGAACCAGAAAAGACCCTGAATAGCTAAAGCAATCCTGAAAAGGGAGAAGGAAAGCTGGAGGCATCACGATTCCAGACTTCAAGCTATATTACAAATCCGTAGTCATCAAGACAGTATGGTACTGGCACAAAAACAGACACATAGATCAATGGAACAGAATAGAAAACCCAGAAACAGACCCACAACTCTATGGTCAACTAATCTTTGACAAAGCAGGAAAGAAAATCCAATGGAAAAAATACACCTCTTCAACTAATGGTGTTGGGGAAATTGGACAGCCACATGCAGAAGAATGAAACTGGACCACTTTTTTATGCCATACACAAAAATAAATTCAAAATGGATGAAAGACCTAAATGTGAGACAGGAAGCCATCTCCTAGAGGAGAACACAGGCAGCATCCCCTTTGGCCTTGGCCACAGCAACTTCTTACCCGACAGGTCTCCAGAGGCAAGAGAAACAAAAGCAGAAATGAACTATTGGGACTTCATCAAGATAAAAAGTTTCTGCACAGAGAAGGAAACAATCAAGAAAACCAAAACACTGCATAAGTACTGGGAGAAGATGTTGGCAAATGACATCTCTGATAAAGGGTTAGTATCCAAAATTTACAAAGAACTTATCAAACTCAACAACCAAAAACCAAGTAATCCAGTTAAAAAATGGGCAGAAGACATTAACACACATTTTTCCAAAGAAGACATACAGCTGGCTAACAGACACTTGAAAAGATACTCAACATCACTCATCATCAGGGAAATATAAATCAAAACCATGGTGAGATACCACTTCACACCCATCAGAATGGCTAAAATTAACAACATGGGAAACAATAGAGGTTGGCAAGGATGTGGAGAAAGGGAAACTCTTTTACGCTGTTTGTGGGAATGCCAACTGGTGCAGTCATTCTGGAGAACAGTATGGAGGTTCCTCAAAAAGTTAAAAATAGAACTACCCTATGATCCAGCAATTGCACTGCTAGGTATTTAACCAAAAGATACAAAAATACAGACTTGAAGGGGTACATGAAGCCCAATGTTTACAGCAGCATTATCAACAACTGCCAAACTATGGAGAGAGCCCACATGTCCATCAACCGATGAATGGATAAAGAAGATGTGGTATATATATACAATGGAACATTACTCAGCCATCAAAAAGAATGAAATCTTGCCATTTGCAGTGACATGGATGGAGCTAGAGTATATTATGCTAAGTGAAATAAGTCAGTCAGAGAAAGACAAATACCACATGATTTCACTTATAGGTGGAAATTAGTAAACAAAACAGATGGATCTGTGGAAGGGAAAAAAGAGAAAGAGAGTGGGAGGAAAACCATAAGAGACTCTTTTTTATGGTTTATTTTAATTTTTAAATTTTTTAAATTTAAATTCAATTTAATTAACTTATAGCATATTATTAGTTTCAGAGGTAGAATTTGGTGCTTCATCAATTGTGTATAACACCCAGTGCTCATCACATCAAGTCCCTCTCAACCATCACCCAGTTAACCCATCCCCCCACCCACCTCCCCTCCAGTAACCTTCTGTTTGTTTCCTAGTTAAGAGTCTCTTATGGTTTGTTTCCCTTTCTGTTTTTGTTTTATTTTATTTTTCCTTCCCCTATATATATATACATATATATCAACATATATATATACATATATAATATACATATTTATATGCCACATCTTCTTTATCCATTCATCTGTCAATGCACATCTGCACTCTTTCCATATTTTGGATATTGTGGACTTTACTGCTATAAACTTTGGGGTGCATGTGCTCCTTCAAATTACTATGTTTGTAACCTTTGGATAAATACCTAGTAGTGCAACTGCTGGGTGGTAGGGTAGCTCTCTTTTTAACTTTTTGAGGAACCTCCATACAGTTTTCCGGAGTGGCTGCACCAGTTTGCATTCTCACCAACAGTGTAAGAGGGTTCCCCTTTCTCCACCTCCTGGCCAACATCTGTTGTTTCCTGAGTTGTTAATTTTAGCCATTCTGACTGCTGAGAGGTAGTACTGAGGCTCCTAAGGATAGAGAACAAACTGAGGGTTGATGGAGGGAGGCAGGTAGGGGATGGGCTAAATGGGTGATGGGTATTAAGGAGGGCACTTGTTGACAAACCATAAGAGACTCTTAATCTCAGAAAACAAACTGAGGGTTGCTGGAGTGGAGGGAGGTGGGAGGGATGGGGTGGCTGGGTGATGGACATTGGGGAGGGTATGTGCTATGGCGAGCACTGTGAATTGTATAAGACTGATGAATCACAGACCTGTACCCCTAAAACAAATAATACATTACATGTTAATAAAAAAAAAAACACACAAAAAAGGAGGGCACTTGTTGTGTGAGCACTGGGTGTTATATGTAAGTGATGAATCACTAAATTCTACTCCTGAAACCAATATTACATTATATGTTAACTAAAAAAATAATGAAATAAATAATAAATAAAACTTTCAACTTCAAAAGAAAGAAGAAAGAAAGAAAGAAAGAAAGAAAGAAAGAAAGAAAGAAAGAAAGAAAGAAAAGAAAAGAAAGAAAGCTATAAGAGTAAAAAGCAACCAAGATACTATGTGTTTCAATCCTATAGTCATTTTCTCTTTGGGGAAACTGAGGACCAGACAGGATGAAGATACTACCTAATGTCACATATAATATCAGGGGCAGAGATGGCTCTAAATTGCAGGTCTCCCCAACCCAGCAATCTTGCTCAGAGACTAGCCCTTAGCAAAGCAGGGACGATGCCACCCACGTGGTCAGAAGGTGAGGGTGTGGGCAGAAGGGCTGATTATTCTGAGGCTGTGAATATTACCTTGGTGGAGGTCTAAACATTTTTTTCCACAGCTGAAGTTGCAACACTTCTTCTTGTTGCCCAGACATTGTCTGTCCTTCATACATTCATCCCTTTCTCTGAATTCACGTTTCTCTAGGATTCTGGGGCATCTCCCTAAGAAAAGGACAGTTTTACAACCATGAATGTATGAGGGCATGGTGTCCACTCTTCTCCCAAACTGAGGCAATTCTGGGGAGTCAGGGAAGTTTGCTTTCTCTTTGCTCATACACAGGAGACCTTTTCCGCAGGGTGCTCTCATGTATTTCCCAACACCGCCTACACTACCCTCCCTTCTGACCACCCCTTATTCTCTACCTTCTTACCCTGTCCCTAGTTCCACCCCCTAGTGCCACCCCCTCTAAGGCAGGATTTCTCAACCTTGCCCCTGGGGCCTCATCATTATTTATGGGAGGGGGAGGGCTGCCCTGTGCACTGTAGGATGTTTACAGCATCCCGGCCCTCTAGCCACTGGATGCCAATAGCACTCCCCAGTTGAACAACCAAAAATGTCTCCAGACATAGCAAATGTCCCCTGGAAGGCAAAATCACCCCACCGAAAGCCACTGGTCTAAGCTAATCTGGTCATTTTGCCTCCTTGAGGAGTCAGTGTTTGGGAGTTCCTCCGGGGTGGGGGGCGGTGCTATTGCACAGTGATTAATATCCCTCACCCTGGCATCAGAGAGTCAGGTGTTTAAATTCTACCTCTTGGCTTACCACTCACCTCTCTGAACCTTGGGTTTCTCACTTGTAAAATTGTTTTAGCCTTACAGAGTCACTGAGGAAGAAATGAGACAAAAAGTGTAAAGCTCTAATCATAGGAACTGATGCATAGCAATGTTAATTAATGTCTGTCAACTGTTGCCCATAAGCCAAGCACTTTTCTATGCATTTTAAATACTATCTCATTGAGTTCTACTGACATCCCCATTTTGCAGAGGAGACAGAAGCACATGGAATTTAAGTAACTTGCCCAAGGTTATGGCTACTGAGTGGTAGAACCACTATGTCTGAATCCAGACCTCTCAAACTCCTTACTTTCTAAATGTTCAGTAAGTGGTAGCAAATATCATTATTACTATATAGTCCTGGAGTATTACTGTCATCAGTTCAAAGAAACTTCTGGATACTTTTATCCCAAAGGCAAGGCACCCCTGGGGATGCAAGAATACTTTATAGGACTACATTTGAAAGAATCAGGAGTTAATGGAGATGATATCCTGAGAAAGGGGGCTGTTTCTGTTGTGGGGTGAGGGAAGGTCTACTAGGCTTCCCAGATTCCTATAGCCCCTCCCATAAGCACTGGATCCTGTGACTCTTCCCTCCAACCCCAATTGACCTTCACTTCAAAGGGACTGAAAGTGGGGGTTGCCTCAGGTCTGCAATCTTGCATTCACTGAAGGGATCTTCCATCAAGAGGGAAATTGGAAGAAATATTCCAAATATGTCCCCACCTGGGACCAGGGCTAACATGGTGGGAAACAACTAGAGTCTTATTCCCTGTTCCCTCCTCCCAGCAACCTCCCCTCTCTCCAGGGCAAGGGCTGAGGCCCCAGTACTTGCTGGGAAGGATCCAGTCAGTCAGACCAGGTCCCTGGACATTCACTAGAAGGGTACATAAGACCAGGATGTTCAAAAATCTAGAAGACTCCATTCTGAAGAAGAGCTGGCCTGTCTGGTGATTCCAGAACATGAAAATGTCTAGCTGCTTTTGTCCAGCCTATTTCTTCAGTAGTCAGTATCTTGGATGTGAGAACTGGAGTCAAGCCAGACACCTCCTTTCCTGCTGGGAACACCAAGTTTCTGAGATCATCAATGTGACCAGCTGGCATCTACAGTGCACAGTCCTGGGGAAGGGTCTTTGATTGCATGGCTCCTGATCCTCAGCAGCCTGGGCTGTGCTGAGCCCTCTGGTCAACCAGGGGGAGTGGGCAAAACTTGTCTCACTTTCTAAGTGACCTCAGGACTCAATGCCACCATCAAGGGTCTTCTTGATGACTCTGAGAGTTGTGGAATGTGCTTGTTCTCCATTCACTTTCCATTTTATCTGCATGCTGAGTGGCATGGCCCTTTTGTTTGTCTCTGACAATGTGTTTCTAGGCATCTCTTGGTATCTCTTTGTTTTTCTGTGCTTTTCTGTGTCAATGTCTGACTTACTTTCTTTTTCTGTGGGCCTCTCATGGTCTCTGTGTCCCTTTCTCCCTCTCCCACCCTTTCCTCCCTCCTTCTCCATTTTCTCCTCGGGTAGTTCCTATTCTTTGACTAAGGCCAAAGTGTAAATGTGTTGCCACAGAGTGGGGTGTGGGGGAGGAACAGCCCGTCAGCTGAGTTTTCAGAAAGTGTTTGTCGAGGTCCTATTGTTTGAGAGCAGTGGAGATTGTCAGAAGAGCTTATGGGGAGTGTCTCCCATCTGGTGCAAGCTCCTTGTTGTTTGAGGAGGAACTGGAAGATGGGGAGACCTGCCTGAGAGACTATACCCCAGTAAAGATCCATAGGCAGCAGAGTTGCTGGCTTCTGACTGGACTGGTGAAAGGGCTCTGGAGAGAGTGCTGGGGTACTTGGTAGCTTTCCTACAGGGAATCCACAATGCCAGCGAGTCCATCAGTCTTAGCAGAAGGAGAGACTCTCTTCAAAGTGTAAATGTCATCTGTAGGGTCCCCGTTTCCTTCCTTAACTAGCTGTTGCACTTTGGGGCCAAGCTTTGTTCTCCATTTGTCCTACACGATGGGCAAAAGCCAGACAAAGCCAGCCTTATCATCAGTGAGTGACTATATGGTCACAAAATTTAGGTTCACCAACAGAGCCCCCTATGGGAATCTGTGGTGTAGGTCTCAGCCTATTGACAGTGGTATTCTCTGCTAGGAAGGCCTGAGATGCCCTTGGGGCATATTTACTCAAAATGAGACCCACAGACATCCCCCTACCACCACTGGACCAGTGTTGTGGTTGGACCAGGCTTTGTGGTTTTATTATGATCAGAGGACCCACCTCTGCCAAATCATCAGGGAACTTAAGAAAACGAGATTTATTGCTCACAAGTCCTGGAGGGTACATGGCAAGTCAGAAGGCCACACAGAAGGTTGTGGACAGGGCGCCTGGGTGGCTCAGTTGGTTAAGCGACTGCCTTCGGCTCAGGTCATGATCCTGGAGTTCCGGGATCGAGTCCCACATCGGGCTCCCTGCTCAGCGGTGGGTCTGCTTCTCCCTCTGCCCTCTTCCCTCTCGTGCTCTCTGTCTCTCATTCTCTCTCTCTCAAATAAATAAAATAAAATAAAATAAAATAAAATTAAAAAAAAGAAGGTTGTGGACAGAGAGACGGGGAGAAAGTGCAGACTTGGGGCTCTCCCTTTATTCAGGCCCAAGGGTGGAATAGCTAAGGTTTCATGGGTTCACTTTCTATTGGAGAATTTAAAGCATATAAAAGTGCAGATTAGGATGAGGGAAGGGAGAAGCAGGGTCACTCCAGTGATTAGTTGTCTGGGTTACTCGAGGCCTTTCTAAAAGGGGAACTTCATTAGTGAAGGCAGCTGGTTCCTTATCCTAGTTAGTATCTGTGTTACATAGCTGGGGATGTATTTATTTGAAATGGGTGTCTTTGAAATGGATGCCTCAGCACTCAAAAGCTTAATGTCAGGCACTTACATTACAATGAAAAAGCTGAATATCAGGCACTTACACTACAGAGTCCCATCCCACCAGTTTCAGGAATCAGGTGGACCCCACAAAGGGACCAGGGAATAAATTTCTAATGAACAACCAAGATGTCTTGAGTGGTGCTCTCCCTCTTATTCTGTGTCCCTCCCAAACTCAGTCCAGGAGAGAACACAAAGCTGAACCACCTGGGTGGAAGGACTCTCAGGGTACAAGTCCCACACATAGGGATGATAAGGCCCAGAGGAATGCAGATGCTGACTCAATGTCACCAAGTGAGTGAGTGTCAGAGATAAAGGTAAAAGGGAATGGAGTGTCTGAGTTCTTGTCAGAGGTCACTATGGAATGTTCTGATACAAGTATGGATATAATATCTTACTATGGAGTTGAAGGTAGGGAGGAATAGTGCATAAAAGGGGATGAAGGTGATGTCTATAGTGGGGACAGAGGCTAAAGAGCCCCCAGAGTCTGTAAACGTCCAAGTGGTTCCCAGGGCTCCCAAATAAGGCTGAATTCTTCTCTAAATTTTCTTCCTTTTTTTTTTTTTAAGATTTTATTTATTTATTTGACAGAGAGAGACACAGCATGAGAGGGAACACAAGCAGGGGGAGCGGGAGAGGGAAAACAGGCTTCCCGTGGAGCAGGGATCCCGATGCGGGGCTGGATCCCAGGACCCTGGGATCGTGACCTGAGCTGACAGCAGACACTTAATGACTGAGCCACCCAGTCGCCCCAAATTTTCTTGAATGTAAATGAAAGTTGAGAATTTCAGGTTATTCTATCTCCTCTGTCCTGCCTAATATCCCACCCCACCCAAGGATCTCATTTTCCAAGTGAGTGAGATGAAATTTATGCCTTTGGAGCCTAGGATGAATGATATTTTTGGTCCCTTCCCTCACCCCATTTCTTGAAGAAGGCTGAGTGAGGATCCATGTGGATCTTTGCCCTGCTTCCCATATCTCCTGTCACTGATGGTCATACTGCCCTCCCTCTATCTCAACCACACTTCTGTTCCAGCACCAATCCCCTGCTCAGAGTGAGGGACTCCAAAAGGGTACCAAGGTAGATGGCCTCTACCTAGAAATTCCTGCTTGTTAATTAGGCCAAGACACTTTGCTCAAACTTCCTGTCTCTGGCTTTCTGTGTTGTTCTCTGTGCCTCTAAGTGTATTACTGAGTTTCATGTTTGTTTCCCCAAATAAACTCTGAGCTTCATTGAACAGGTCTGTGTCTAGAACCTAGTGCTTAGAACATTAATAGACTCAGAATAAACACTCAGTACAAACCACTGGATGAAAGGTCAATATGTGGATGGCTCATAGTATGTATGATGAATGGGAAGATGAAGAATATGAAGAAGGATGGGTGGGGCTATCATGGATATTTGGGTGAGTGAATGCATGAACATGGATGGGTGGGTCAACGGCTGGGGAAGAAGTGGATTGGATTGAACATAAGGATGGATAGGTTAGTCATGGGATGAATGGGCCTATTGATGGAAACTCTTCGAATGAAAGGTAGATGAATAAATTGGTAGGTGGATGGAGGGCAGATGGGCGTAGAAATGTTGGAGAAGTATATTGATGGGAATGAGAGAATGTGTGTGTATGAAAGATGGATAAAGGCTGGATATAAAACAGGCAGCTGGATAGGTAGAGAGAAGATGGGTGAGAAGAGGAAGTGGATAGATATACGAGTGAATGAATGGTTGGAAAGACAGATAAATTTAAAGTTATGTTTATGCAGGCTAGGTGAGTGGATGGATGTGTGAGTAAATGGATGGAATGATTGGTGGATAGGTGGGAGTGGGGTGGAAACATGAGTATATGAATGAAAACATTAATGAAAATTAAAGATATAAAAAGAATTATGTACAAAATAATGTATACCTCTCTAAAGTAATACATTTGAAAGTGGAGAGAAAATGGATGAATTTTAGCAACATATAAAAGATGAAAATTTACAGAAAAAGAGATAGAGAGCCTGTACAGTCTATAAAATATGTACAAAAAAACCTATATGTCATTATAGAAGAAAGCTTACCTAGAGTTTTTGGAGCGAAATTTTGTCTAGCCTTCAAGGAATAGAGGATATCATTAAAAGTATTATTATTGAAGATAGTATTAAAAATATTACAGATCATAGGAAGTGCCTGGCTGGTTCCATTGGTAGAGCATGCAACTTTTGATCTTGGGGTGCGAGTTCAGGCCCCATGTTGGATGTAGACTTTGCTTAAAATAAAATAAAAAATAAGTTTAAAAACTTAAAATATTATAGATCATAGGGAGAAAAAGTACATTTCCCAATTTAGTTTTCCATGCTAGTTTGTTGAAACCTGTATGACTCAAATAGCAAGACATACAGAAGTAATAGATCTATTTTACTTTTGACCATTGATGTGAAAATTCTGAACAAACTATTTGCTTAAAGAACCTTCAGTGTATTAATACAAGTATACCCTCTATATGATTAAGGTCAATCCAGGAATGCAAGGATGGTTCAACATATGAAGATTTAATAATATAAGCTCTTATACTAACAAATTAGAAGAGAAAAATCATTGATGACTAGATGCTTAAAAGGTATTTGATAAAATTCCACAGTAATTTCCAATAGCACTTGTAAACGGATAAAAAGAAAACAACTAAGTGCAGTAAAATCTATTTATTCCAAAGCCAACAACAATGTCCTTTTATACAGCAAGAGATGCTGACTTTATTTTTTTTATTTTGTTTTTCCATATTTTTATTATGTTCAGTTAGCCACTGTATAGTACCTCATTTTGTTTTTGATGTAGTGTTCAATGATTCATTAGTTTCATATAACACCCAGTGCTCATCTCAACATGTGTCCTCCTTAAAGAAAGAGCCAAACAGGGGTAGATGTCATTGCCTTTATTTTCCTTAATTTCTTTTCTTTTCCCCCCCTTTTTTTAAAATTTAAATTCAATTAGCCATGGTATAGTACATCATTGGTTTTATATAATGTTCAATGATTCATTAGTTCAGTATAACACCCAGTGCTCATCATATCACATGTCCTCTTTAACGCCCATCACCTAGTTACCTCATCGCCCCACCCACCTCCCTATCCGCTAACCTCAGTTTGTTCCTTGGAGTTCAGAGTCTCATATGGTTTGTCTCCCTCTCTGATTTCTTCCCATTCAGTTCCCTCCCACAACCCATATTGTCCTCTGCACTATTCCATACATTTCACATATGAGTGAAACCATATGATAATTGTGTTTCTCTGATTGACATATTTTACTTAGCATAATACCCTCCAGTTCCATCCATGTTGATGTAAATGGTGGATATTCATCCTTTCAGATGGCTGAGTAATATTCCATTGCATATATGAACCACATCTTTATTCATTCATCCACTGAAGGATATCTTGGCTCCTTCCACAGTTTGGCTATTGTGGCATTGCTGCTATGAACATTGGGGTGCATATGGCCCTTCTTTTCCCTACGTCTGTATCTTTGGGGTAAATACCCAGTAGTACAATTGCTGGGTCATAGGGTAGCTCTATTTTTAATGTCCTGAGTAACTTCCATACTGTTTTCCAGAGTGGCTGTACCAGCTTGCATTCTCACCAATAGTGTAAGAGTGTTCCCCTTTCTCCACATCCTTGCCAACATTTGTTCTTCCCTGTCTTGTTAATTTTAGCCATTCAGACTGGTATTAGGGGGTATCTCATTGTGGTTTTGGTTTGTATTTTCCTGATGACAAGTGATGTGGAGCATTTTTTCATGTGTCTGTTGGTCATTTGTATGTCTTCTTTGGAGAAGTGTCTGTTCATGTCTTCTGTCCATTTCTTGACTGGGTTATTTGTCTTAGGGTGTTGGGTCTGATAAGTTCTTTATAGATCTTGGATACCAGCCCTTTATCTGATATGCCATTTGCAAATACCTTCTCCCATTCTGTAGGTTGCCTTTTAGTTTTGTTGATTGCTTCCTTTGCTGTGCAGAAGCTTTTAATCTTGAGGAAGTCCCAATAGTTCATTTTTGCTTTTGTTTCCCTTGCCTTTAGAGACGTGTCTTGCAAGAAGTTGCTTTGTCCAAGGTCGAAAGGTTGCTGCCTGTGTTGTCCTCTAGAATTTTAATGGATTCCTGTGTCACATTGAGGTCTTTTATCCATTTTGAGTTTATCTTTGTGTATGGTGAAAGAGAATTGTCCAGTTTCATTCTTCTGCATGTGGCTATCCAATTTTCCCAGCACCATTTATTGAAGAGACTGTCTTTTTTCCATTGCATATTCTTTCCTGCTTTGTGAAAGATGAGTTGACCATAGAGTTGAGGGTCCATTTCTGGGCTCTCTATTCTGTTCCATTGATCTACATGTCTGTTTCTGTGCCAGTACCATGCTGTCTTGATGAACCCAGCTTTGTAATATAGTTTGAAGTCAGGCATTGTGATGCCCTGAGCTTTGGTTTTCTTTTTGAACATTCCTCTGGAGATTCAAGGTCTTTTTGGGTTCCATACCAAGTTTAGGATTGTTTGTTCCAGCTCTGGGAAAAATGTCGATGGTATTTTCAACATTATTTCAGATGCTCTACATGATATAAAAGGCAAGGAAATAAAGCAAGTCCTGAAATTGGAATAAAGAAGAGTCAAATTTCTCATCATTTTCAGATGATATGATTTTATATAAAATCAAAGCAGCCCCATTAAATATTGTTATACTTCATAAGACAATTTGGGAAGGTAGTTGGATAGAAGATAAAATCAATAGCTTTTTATTATGCTAGTCATAATTAATTACATCGAGGATAATATTTTCCACTTACTATTCATTTTTGACGTTCCAGGCACTTCAGTCCACAATGTGAACAGCACTTCTGTGACACTGAGCAATCATGATCCTTCAGGCACTTGGGTCTATCAATCTTGGAACACATCATGGGTTTGTGTGGGCAGAAACCTGATTTAACTTTATGGGATAAAATAAGACACTTGACCTCGAAATACTTTATCATGTTTGGGGGAACTTGGGGAACCCTAAACAGGGTTTTCTTCTGACTAAGCCTCTTACCCTTCCCCCCAAGAGTAACAACAGAGGCAGAAGGCAGAGTATCAACTTCCAGTGGCTAATAATTTGAGGAGTATCAAAAAGGCTTGCCATCTCTGACATAGACAATCTGATAGGATTCCTGCTGGCCCCCACAGAACTTAGGGATTTGGGCTATCTAATCCCAGAGTACCAGAGGTAGAAGGACTATTAGAGAGCACCCAGAACTTCCTTGTTTTATAAGTTGTAGAAATTGAAGATCACGTAGGGGCAAGTGAGTTGTCTATGGCCATACAGAAAATAAGTAGAAGAGTTGAAATCAGTTGAAAGGCCTTGGGTTCCTTCCACCATACTGTGCTGTACCTCAAAACACTAACAGTCCCTGGAACAAGACCATACCATCTCAGCACTACATGAGGAAATGAGCACTAGCCTCAGAGTCTACCAAGATCACTTCTGCCCACCAGCATTTTGCTACCCATTTTTTTCCCCAGCACACCTTACAGGATGTGAATATGCTCTATATGCTGTGAAGTTCTGTTTAGACATAAGGGCTTATTAGGAATGTACCTAATGGTTATCATTTTTTTTTTTTGTATGAGTAAGTGGATACTGTCACCTGTCAGTCAGTAAGGAATGAGACTCAGAATAAATAAGGTCTCATGGGGAAAAAATAAGGAGTGGTAATGTGCATGGTTGGCTTTGAAGACTAGCGCAATAGTTTCTGGAAATCAAGAGGACAACACGAGAGCAGTGATTGGGCATTAAAAAAGGACAAATTCCCAAGAGATATCTAAGGTCAACCAAAGGGGTATCCCTATTCGATGGGACAACATGGCATCCTTAACATATGCCCCAGAGACTTTGGGAGGAACATCCGCACTCCTCACCTGTCCAAGCCTTGGCACAAACAAAGCCACACATGGATTCACAACATTGTCATGTTCGGAGCAATCGGAGTCACTTACATGAAGCTGGACACACCATACGGTCCTTGAAAGGGAAGAGTGGGCACTGTCCATTCTTGACTAAAACAAGAGTAGATGTGAGTTCCCTCAAACTCCACCCCATCTCACACCCTTCAAACACCTTTCCCCTCCCTTCAAAACTAGTATCTCTTTCTGTGACTTGGTTCACTCTACCGTGACTACCTCTGGTAGGCTGTGGAGGAATGGAATGCCTCAGCATCTCATGCGATGTAAGAGAGAGTTAGGCTTGTTCTTTGAAGCTCCAGGTGAGAAGACGGCTCCCCGGATTGGGGCGGCAGCTGAAGATGTGGTAGCAAGTGGTCAGATTCTGGATCTATTTTTAAGATAGATCTAAAATGATTTCCTAGCTCAATGGGTGTGGATTGAGAATGTCGATGTTGATTCATCAAGGGTGATTTAGAAGTTTATTTCAACCAAGATGGGGAGAAGTGTGGGCAGAGCAGGATTGAGGTGGGAGAGCAAAGATGAGTGGTTCTGTTTTAGACAAGTGAAGTGTGAGGTGTTTGTGAGATAGAGATGAAGGAGTAGAGAATGCAGTTGGAGTTTGGGAGTCAAATTCAGACTGGAGCTACAACTATTTGGGTCACTAGGACATAGATGGTGTTGAAATCAATTCTTTAGGATTTTGTGCATGTTTCCTGTTGTCATTATTTGATTACAAATTCTATGAGGGCAGGAAATGTTTCTTTTCTTCTCTTTCGCCTTCTCCTCCTTCTCCTTTTTCATCAAGTCAGACTCTGACAGAGTGTGGTGTGTTTGACTCTCAGAGCTATGGTTAGGTCCTTTCTTAGCCCCAAACATAAATTTCCCCCAATCCCACCCAAGCCCATTTCCCTGGCTTCTTCTTCCTGCTGGCTTCTGAGAGTGAGCCAAGGTCTAATCCATAGTGCCATTGATTCCTTACAGCCTCTCACAAATGATCAGGCCACAAGATTGCCTAATTTCCTATCTATAAAATGAGAATTACAATCTCTAGTTTACAAACTGCTTAAAGGAAATAAGGGGGCTGATGGGGAGCCTGGGTGCCTCAGTCGGTTAAACATCAGACTCCTGATTTCAGCTCTGTTCATGATCTCGGTGTCCTGAGATCAAGCCCCAGGTTGGGCTCTGTGCTCAGTGTGGAGTCTGCTTGAGAATCTCTCTCTGCCTCTCTCTCTGCTCCTCTCCCTCTTACACTCTTAAATAAATAAATAAATATCTTAATAAAGAAAGGATTAAGGAGGATGATGCCCTTAATAAACTCACCACAATGCCTGGCCCAGGGAAGAGCTTGGCAGATATGGGTTTGCTTCCTCCCTTTTTAGGGCTAGATATGTCTTCCTAATTTCCAAGCTTGTGGGAGGCAGAATTCTAAAGTTACATTCCCAAGATTCTCATCCTCTGGTTATTGAATCAAACATGAATTTAGGTGCTGCTGTGAAGGGATTTCATAGATGGAATTAGAGCCCCAAGTTAATTGACCTTAAAATATAGAGATTATCTGACTGGGCCAGACCTAAGCTGTTGAGTCCTTAAAAAGAAGAGTTTGCCCTGTGACTAACAGAGAAGAGTTAAAAGAGATTCGAAGTGTGAGAGGAACCCAACAGGCTATTAGGAGCTTTGAGGACTAAGTGACCTGGACTGAAGGTGGCCTCTGGAAGCAACCTCACTGGTACAACTACAAGGAAATGATTCTGCCACAACCAGTGAGTGTCCACGAGAACCCTGGGTCCCAGATGGGAACTGCAGCTTTGACTGACACCCTGGTTTCAGCCTGCTGAGACCTGAGCAGAGAAGCCTGATATACCACACCAGACTTCTGACCTACAGGGAACATATCACACAGCAACAGATAGTTACTACACTGTGCCACATGGCCATAGGGCTCTAAGCTGGCATCTCTCCAGTGGGATCTAAACAGAGAGGCATGATCCTATTGGATACTACTGAATCTTGGAATTATAAAGTTTAGATTTGTAAAGACCATACTGGTCATTAGTATCACTCTCCTAATTTCCTAGGTTAAAAAAAAATGAAGTCAGATGGGAAAATACAGTGAAAGAGGGGTGGGTCTAGGACCTCCAATCCATGACTCACTCCAGAAGCCCTGAACACTGACCATTGAGACTTTCAGTACTTTCCAGCTATATTTCTTACCCTTCATACCACCCTTCATGCACTCTCTAAGGATGTCTGAAGCTAAGAAGAATTATGGTTCCTAATCCGGAGTGTGCATTGGAAACACTTGTGCATCTTTCAGAAACTAAAGACCATGGCACGAATCAGAATCTCTAGAAAGTGAAGCCTAGGGACTTAAAGTTTAAAAGCACCTCTGGTGACACTGAAGCAGGCAGCTGGGCACCATGATGTAGGCTGCTACTGGGGAACTACTGTTCTAGGTTTGGGCACAGAGAGAGTAAAGCAATTCAAATAGGAACACCTCCAAAGAGATAAAAAGGCATAGAGATCTTGGGATTATAAAGACTAATGTCTCTTCACTAGTGTAGACTCTAGTCACTCCTGCCTCCCTTCTGCTTCTGAGGCATGTAAACTGTTTTTGGTTTAGCCATTGTAGCTCCTTGCCCTACTGTCAGCTTCAGCGCTCACTTAGAATCCTTCTCCCTCCCAGTCAGCCCTCCTCAGCTACTTACCTTGTCTGTGCAGTCCCCTCCCCAAATGCACAAGCCCTGGGGGTTCCTCTGCAGCTACTGGGGATGGTCCCCGGAGTTTGGGTCTCAGCTCTCTCCTGTCATTACCTGACACACACTTCCTGCATCAATTTGCATGATGCTAACTGTGGTTCCCATGCCTCCCTCCAGACCTATTCTCACTTCCAAGCTAAGGCACGTATCCAACCACCTGGGGAACATACGTCTGGGCATCTCAAGAGACCTGTAAGCCCACATGTATAAATCAGAATTAGCTTCTCCCTATTCCTCAGCAGTACCTCCTTCTCTCTGCTCCCATCTTTGTATTTGGCATCAACAGGCCCCCAGGCTGTCTTGAGAACCCTGAGATTCACTCTTCCCTCTTCTTTACCCTAGCATCCTGTCAGTCATGGACTTGGGCCAGTTCTACCTCCCAATCTCTTTCCAAGCCCCATGGCTTCCCCTCTTGGCCACCACTTGCGGGTCAGCCCCCAGCGTCATCCCAACTCTCTCCTCCACTTGTGCAACCGCCTCCTCACTGTCCTTTGCCCTCAGGCTCTTGCCTAGTGACCGATTTGTTTTAAAAATTTAAACTTGGAGGGATGCCTGGTTGGTTTGGTCAGTTAAGCATCAGACTCTTGATTTCGGTTTAGGTCATGATCTCAGTTAGGGTCATGACATTGTGCCTCTTATCAGGCTCTTAACTGGGCATGGATTCTGCTTAAGATTTTCTTTCCCCTCTTTCCCATCTCTCATTCTTTCTCTCTCTCTATTTTTTTTTTAAATGTTTTATTTATTTATTCATGAGAGTCAGAGAGAGGCAGAGGCAGAGGGAGAAGCAGGCTCCCCGCCCAGCAGGGAGCCCGATGCGGGACTCAATCCCAGATCCCTGGGATCATGACCTGAGTCAAAGGCAGACGCTTAACCATCTGAGCCACCCAGGCGCCCCTTTCTCTCTCTCTATTTAAAAAAAAAAAAAAAAACTTGGAAAAGGCACATAACAGGCAAAGCTAAGGAAATAATTTGGAGAGAACAGTTGAAGGAAGGTTTTGAGGGGTCCAGGGTGGGTGCATAGGGCTAGTTCTCTGAAGCCACAGAGGAAGTGACCTCATAAAACAGGAGTCCTTGCCTCCTGCCTGACCCTCAGTCCCAGGAAGGTCTCCTAAGGAGAGGTGGCTGCAGCTTCTTTGAACACATATTTGACTCTTTTGATTGGCAATGAAGTCTTCTCCTCCAAAGAGAGAGAGAGAGAGAAAAGCAGCAGGAGCTACATTCCTACAGGTAAAGGTGGAACTATGGAGAGGAAGGTGCCTATGTGGCATGAGAAGAGGCATGGGGATTAGGCACAAGCCAGACAGAGACACAGAGCATGTGCTGAAACCATGAAGACAGCCCACCAGTTCTCTCACTTCACAGACAAGGAAACCAACCAAATTGTGCAGTGGTGAATGGGTTTGTCTGAGGTCACGTGGAG
This sequence comes from Mirounga leonina, assembly GCF_011800145.1. Classification (NCBI taxonomy): domain Eukaryota; kingdom Metazoa; phylum Chordata; class Mammalia; order Carnivora; family Phocidae; genus Mirounga; species Mirounga leonina. The sequence goes on along the minus strand of NW_023270374.1, from coordinate 35,603,839 downwards.
TGTAGTGTAGGACCTTCAGACCCAGGCCCAGGACCCTGCCAGTGGCCCCACAC